>NW_017618262.1:660000-697500 GCF_001879475.1 Ipomoea nil | reverse complement strand
AAGGATCTCCCAAGGAGTTCACTGACACAGGTAGCAGATCATTGAAGAGTAGTTTGTTGGATGAATTCTCATCCACACAAAGCTCTAAAAAGACAAGGGATATAACTATCAAAAAAGAAAAGTTGGCTTGATGTGTCGTTTTTCGTTTGTAAACATTTTGAACTCTTTGTGTCCTGATGTTTTGGGTATATGTAGGTTGATTCCAATAATGGCACACTATGTCTTTGTGCCAAACTGAATTTCTATCTTTGACTTTTACGCAAGAAATGGCATGGTTTCTAAGGTTTTGAGGTTGCCTGTTTGGCATCTAACTAACTTTATGATCTATTATAAACATAACATATTTCTATGCAGGTTAGGTTGACTGAACAGGTCTCATGTTGACTGGCCAAGACCTATTGCTGGAAAAATCTTCAACAATCAAACCTAGATAGACTTTGAGTTTTTTGGTTTACTATGGGGTATCAAGGAATGTACTTGAGTTTCTAGCTATGTGATGTACTAAGCTAAGATTATGATCAATAAAAGCATCTATGTTTCTATAATTTTTAAGCCAAGACCACTTGCCTTAAATGTAGTGATTCATATATTAATTAGGCTGGATCGAATTACCTATGGATCCATAGCAATCTTCTTGGCTGATCCATCATAAGATCTTTAACACAACATGATTGCTCATTCTCTTAACCTGTATGTAGTTAAGATTAAAAAAAAAAAAAAAGAGTTAATCTTACATATTAACAATCAAAGTATTAAATTATGTATGACTAAAAGTAGGATTAAAAGTGGTACTATTATAATATTAAAAATAGTTATTATATTAAACAATTTAAAATATTTTAATTTTTTCTATATTCATAGAGAAATTACAGAACACAAATTGTTAAAAACTAAATACACAAAGTAAAATGAAAACATCCAAGAAAAAGATTAAGCCTAGATCTGCAAAATAGGAAGGAGATTAAGATGAATTTCTCATTGATACCATATGATTGCCTATGATATTCTTTTCTAGAAATCAACATGCGGACCTTTGATTTTAGAGCAGAATTGTTAAAAACTAACTACATACAGTAAAATGAACACATCCAAGAAAAAGATTAAGACTAGTTCTGCAAACTAGGAAGGAGATTAAGATGGATTTCTCACCGATTTAGCCAGAGGGAGGGAGAACACTGTAGAGGATTCATCAACCTTGCCGAGTAGATTCGGGGATGGAGATTATTCTACATTTCACACCGACCCAGCAAGAGTGTACAGCGTCCACGTAGCTCACTAAAAGATGGGTTTATGCTCTAAAATGGAAAGCTTAAATGAACTTTCGAGAGTGAAAAATGAAGAGAGGTGAGAGGATCTGAAATACTTGTGTTACAGAGAGGAAGGAAGAAATGGTGATGGATTAGGGCTTCAACTACTCAGATCTGTAGTGAACTTTCTAGGTTGAATTTAGAGAGAGTGTGTACTCGACATTTCCATGTAGAGTACACGAGTGCAGCTCGAACTTTCCAAGTAGATTTGAGAGGATATGGAAATTGAAGAGAGAGAGTGGGAATTCACTTTGATGGGAGGAATGAAGAAATGGTGATGGATTAGGAAATTGCGTTTGAAGTTTGAACAAGTTATTGTATCTGATGGCCACCATAGTGAAATTTGTTACTCTGTATTTTTTTTCTTGGATATTATGGTTGCTACACATGTTTTCATACTATACTGAATCGAACGATGGCATTCTGGCAGACGTCCACACACCTGAATTTCTTAATGGCATACGAGCTTCTGGCATACCTAATCATTCCCTTACCTTGAAGGTTGGTTCACCTGTGATGTTGTTGAGAAACATAGATCACTCTCTAGGGTTGTGTAATGGTACTAGATTGATAGTCACCAAGTTGGCAGGACACGTTATAGAAGCAAAAATATCATCTGGAGATCATGTAGATACTAGGGTGTTGATTCCTCGAATGACTATGACACCCTCAGATCCAAGATTGCCATTCAAGTTTAAAAGAAGACAATTTCCATTAATGCTCTCATATGCAATGACCATTAATAAAAGTCAGGGACAAACGTTATCTCATGTTGGTTTGTTGCTCAAGAAGCCCGTATTCGTGCATGGACAATTTATATGTAGCGGCATCTAGAGTAAGTAATCCTAAAGGTCTCAAATTTTTGATTTGTGGTGATTTAAATAATACATGTAGTTCAACCACTAATGTAGTTTATAAGGAGGTATTTAACAACCTGTAATTTATATTTCGTTCCCATTTTATTTCTTTAACAGTTATTACTTTTTACTTTGCTTACATTTCAAAATGAAATTATTTACAAGAAGATACGCTCAAATGACAATTTTGTAATTTATAATATATAAAACGTAAATTAAATATTCTACAAATTATTTACCGTTTTAATTTATAATATATAAAATGTAAATTAAATATTCTACAAATTATTTACCGTGCATCGCACGGGTAAGTTACTAGTTATGAATATATAGCTTTATAATTATGAACATAGAGTTTTGTAATTGTGAATATAGAGTTCAATAATTATGAATATGAAGTTCAAAGATTCTGAATATTTAGCTTTATAATTATGAACATATAGTTCAGTAATTATGAATATAGAACTGTGTCCACCTTGCAAAGTGGACACGGTTCCACAGCATAACTATTCGATTCACCGTGTTACATGTAGTATCTGTTCATATAGACTTACTCAACCTATTGAAGCCCAATGTTTCAAAATGCTCTTATTTAAGAAACCTTATTTTAATGGCTTCTTATTTTAGTTTTTTTTAAAAAAAAAAAATTTATTAGGGGGTTTGGCTAAGATTAACCCAAAATGTATATGTGTTGTTTTTAGCAGTTTGGAGCAAATTGTTAAGTTATTAAATAATATTTTTGATGTTTTGATTAAATATAAAATGTTAAACAAGCGAATTTTTTAAAATTTTGGAGAATTCTCCAAATAATCAAATTACAATAAAAACAACAACAACAATAACAACAATAACAATAACAATAACAATAACAATAACAATAACAATAATAATAATAATAACAATAATAATAATAATAATAATAATAATAATAATAATAATAATAATAATAATAATAATAATAATAATCCAAACAAAACTATATACAAAATAAAATTAAAATTAAAAAAAAAATAAGAAAAAACAAAAAGGAGTCACAGACTCCTTTTGTAAATGATGTGGGATCATTTTGATCACACATTGAAAATGTTTGAAACGAGAGAGCTTATCTATATAAGAGGAGCAAAACTCCTCTTATAAACCTAATTACTTGCACATCAATGTGGGCAAGTATTGAGAAGTCAAAAGGTTCTTATTTAAGAAGCTTTAGCGTTGTCTTCTTATTTTAGTTTTTATTAATTTATTTATTTATTATTAGTGGGGGTTTAGATATATTAACCCAAAATGTATGTGTTGTTTTAGGTTTTAGCAGTTTGGAGCAAATTGCTAAGTTATTAAATAATATTTTGGTTTTTTTGATTAAATATAAAATATTAAACAGACGAATTTCTTAATATTTTGGTGAATTTGCCAAATAATCAAATTACAACAAAACAACAACAACAACAACAACAACAACAACAACAATAATAATAATAATAATAATAAATAATAATAATAATAATAATAATAATAATAATAATAATAATCCAAACAAAACTATATACAAAATAAAATTAAAATTAACAAAAAAAAAAAAAAAAAAAAAAAGGCAAAGGGGAGCCACATGCTGCCTTTTTGTAAATGATGTGGGTTCATTTTCATCCCAAATTGAAAATGTTTGAAAAGATGAGCTCCTGAGCTCTTCTATATAAGAGGTACAAACATAATTGTTTGCCCATCGATGTGATGAGTATTGAGAAGTCAAAAGATTCTTATTTAAGAAACCTTAGCTTTGTCTTCTTATTTTAGTTTTATTTATTTACTTATTTATTATTTATTATTTATTATTGGGGGTTAGGAAAGATTAACTCAAAATATATGTGTTGTTTTAGATTTTAGCAGTTTGGAGCAAATTACTTAGTTATTAAATAATATTTTTGGTGTTTTGATTAAAGATAAATTGTTAAAATGACGAATTTGTCATAATAATAATAATAATAATAATAATAATAATAATAATAATAATAATAATAATAATAATAATAATAATAATAATAATAATAATAATAATAATCCAAACAAAACGATATACAAAATAAAATTAAAATTTAAAAAAAAATAAGGAGAAGACAAAAGGGAGTCACGGGCTCCCTTTGTAAATGATGTGGGATCATTTTGATCTCACATTGAAAATGTTTGGAAAGAGGAGCATTGCTCCTCTTACAAACATAATTGCTTGCCCATCAATGTAAGCAAGTAACCTGAAGGGTGTGGTTGAGTGTAAGGGACTTATCCATCCTTAACCAAAGGTCAAGGGTTCGATCCTTGGATTTGGGAATGGAGCAGCCTTAAATATCTAAGCCAGTTGTCCCACCCAAAAGAGGTGCTTACAATTTAGAGAGGGGATTAGTCACTGTGTCCAACGGTGAAAACCCTGGGTTTACCAAAAGAAAAAATCAATGTGGGAAAGTATTGAGAAGTCCAAAGTCTTTTTTTTTCCTTTTTTTTTTTTTTTGGTTAGAAGTAAAGGAAAATTAAAAATGAAAAAAAAATATTTTAATAATAATATTTTACATCATCAAATAGTAAAGACATATTTTAAAAAATAGTAAAGATAAATTAAAAATGGAACGAAAATATTTCATTAATAATATTTTACATCATCAAATTAAAATGGAACGAAAATTAGGTAAAAATATCACTGCATCTATATTCTAATTGACTGATTGATTGGAAATAAAAAAGAATAATTAACTGAAAATGAATAAAAAAGCAATTCATTTCTATAATTGAGTTGTTAGAGAACGAGCACATTTACCTAATGTATGAAAATACTAAACAATGATAAATAAAATCTTCAAAATTATAGGACCGCATCCGTACATCTAGACATTAGCTATTAATTTGAGCAATTATTTGCACAAATTCAAGTAATGATAACATCAAAATATATAAACGATTCAAATCATATCTTTAAGTGCACTATATAATATTTGATGTTCTAATTTAAATAATTATATATCGATTCATATATTCTTAATATATTACAGCATATTCATTCCGTGCATCACACGGGTGCAAATACTAGTAGATTAATAAATTAAATTCCCTAGCTACAAATTAGCCACTAATGAATTATTACATACAATAGCCATACATTCAAGCAACACTAATTAGCATTCGCAACATTCTTGAAAACTTCCTCTACCCTCTCCCCGCCGCCGTGTGCCTGGATCTCCTCATCCAATTTTTTAATCACCACACTCACCTTTGACACATTGTACAGGAGATCTTTCATCTCCGCTTCAGCTATGGCTTTTTCTTTCTCCTTTCCGGCAACAATTTCGGCCGCCTCGCACAGCCTAATCAGCTCGCTTATCCTGCCACGCAAGAACCCCACTTCCATGCTAAAATGCCCCACCCCTCTCAGAGTTATGTCCCATACTTCCAAAACATCACGCCCCGTTGCGAGTAGCTTATAATATTTTATTATATTTTTCAAAAAAAAAAAAAGATACAGGCTGAAACTAATGCTAAGGGCATTCTCAATAGTGAGGTTTTTGGATCGGTGTTTGAAGTGCAAGTAGGGGAGAGAAGAGGGAAAGAGAAGAAAGAAATAAGATGAAAAAAAATAAAAAGGGTGTCTCTCAGGAAAAAAAACAAGCTATTGTAATGCGCCCGGTTGGGTGCTATGTTGCCTGTTGGGGAATATTCGCAACGTCAACGCGCGGGCTGGAAACCTTTTAAGAAGCATGGACACAAGGGGTGTATGGTTGAAAGGAAATCTGTGCCGTGTTATAATAACACTACCTTAAAAGCGTTATTTGCCCGGTAACGGTGTAGTCAAAACCCTGGCACGCTTTCGACAGGCTACACAGACTAACTACGCTTAACTTACACCAGCTATAGCGTAGGCGAACCTGACTTGCCCAGACCGACAAAAGATCACAATAAGAAGGTTGAGGAATATCTACTGGAGTATGACCAAGAGAAAGGAATGAATTTGTTTTGTGTGTTTAATGAATAAATGAATATTCATTTATATACTAGTACACACTCTGCATCACTCACTCACAAAGCACACCATCCACTCATTTGAAGTGAAGAAAACCAACATCCACATAAATGATGTTAGAATACAGACCAAAGAATGATGTGTTGTGTGGACACGAAAAATTAAGCAATAAAATAAAAGGGCTAAAGCCTTCTATTTGAATGTTTTTCCAACAATCCCCACACATTCTAAGAGAAGGCTAAAAGAAATAATGTCTGAGCAATACAAACGAGTTGATCTTAATGTCAGTGTTTGAGAACTTGAACTGACACGTAGTGACACTGAGTAATTTTCTTTCCGAGAGTGATATGAATCTTGAACTCACCGGTTAGATAAATTTTGAACTCTAATGCACACACCAACTCAAAAAGCAGGTTCTACAAAAGTCAAACTCTTTGACTTCTTATGAACACCCTTAGTATTAAAGAATGTTACGTCTGTCTCAAATATGGACTTCTACCCTGTCAAAGTCTATCACAAATAGACTTTTAACTCTGACAAGTCTTACAACATTATAGAATTTTTCCGTCTTGTGAAGTCCATCTCAATACAGACTTTTAACTCTATCAGGTCTATCTCGGTATAGACCACCATTAAAGGCTTATAGAGTAGTTAAAGACATAAATCAGTTGTAAGTCTTTTCTTTCTATCATAGGCTGTTATTTGCAATGCAAACGACAGTTTGTGAATCACAATGAAGGAAGGTGTTGGACACCCCCACAATTACACGGTTATCACCATGTTTCTTAGCCACTCAGCTTCTTGGGATAACCCCATTATCTTTCATAAGAGGCGGTTAGCCCTTTTCTACTCAAGTTAGGGGTCTCTTTAGGTCTATCTCAACATAGACCATGGTAGCCCTTTTCCACTCAAGTTAGGGATCTCTTTAGGTCTATCTCAACATAGACCATGGTAGCCCTTTTCCACTCAAGTTAGGGATCTCTTTAGGTCTATCTCAACATAGACCATCCCAATTGAGTATAAGAGGCTAAACTTCCAATGTGGGACAACATGGATAGGCAAATTAAAGGAAGCCTTTCCTTTTAAATGCTCCCAACAATCCCCCACCATTAAAGGGACTTAGGCTGATGCTGTCATTGCCTGCCAACGATCAAAACAAATTTTCATGCCAGTGTATAAAACTTGAACTGTCATATAGTGACATTAAGTACTTCTCTAAACGGGAGTGAATTTGATCTTGAACTCATCGAATAGACAAAGTTTGAACTTAACGCACTTAATTTGCTTTGGTCGCTTTAAAATATGTGAGGTCATACTCTTGACCCTGAGATATCCCCTGTTAGATCTATTCTAGGATAGACCGGTAACTCTGTCAAGTCTACCTCAATGCAGACCACCATGATTGGCTACAGAGTATCTATGGGCACTACGAGCACTTTGTACTCATGTCATTATGCGGTGAATTCATTAAGTTTGTCTCAACAAAACCACCCTTTCTCAAAGAGTTATGAATTCATTAAGAGCTGTAGCTCAACCTCACAGGTACACACACTGTCGGAATGACCAACTAGTGTACTATTTTGTAACTCTTTTCATGGTTTCGTTTGACCACAGAAGTGGGATCCACCACGAATTCATTACCACTTGGACTTTAAGTCCTTCCAATGAGTCAACGACTAATCCTCATAATTAGCCCTCAAGTAAGTTGATTCTCTTGACCAAACTTACATGCACTTTGACGAGTACTTCGTTTACTCGTAAATAATCCCTTGAGATTTTCATGTTTAACATGACACATTCTCTCAATACCACAGAGAAACTTTTGATGAAAATATATGGAGTTTATTACCCCCACAATGCAACACTTACAAATATTTTGTCAAGCGTATTTGACCTCTTACCCAGACAGATCTTTGGTGCCCAACTTTTAGCTCCTTTGTAGACTGAGTTTTGCCGATTTGCTTTGTGGAGCAGTATAGAAGCTTCGCACTCTGCCTGATACATGCTCAACAGTTGAATATATTTCAACAAACTTGGTTATCTCAATTGATCACAATTACCCTTTAACTAGGAATTATAGGTATTTCAATATGACTCAACCAAGAGTTTAAATAATATATATACAAATGCTCATTGTTAGTAAGCCATAGAAATAATGTTGTCCACATGCTACATCAAGTTGAACAATATAATCACAGATTTCACATCATATTCTTATAAGAAATTAATCTCATACAAAAGGAATATGTTTGAGCTCATATTTATTCGGAATATCTCTCAACAATGAGACTTCAGAGTTGCCACTAGCACAATTTTCCTTTCCCTTAAGGAATTTAAAACTCATATAAAGCATTTATAGGATGCAGATCAATATTACTATTGCAGTACTTCAACAACTTTTATTGCAAGGCTTTGATTGTATTAGCAACATATGAAAGTCATCCTCATTTCAAGTAAAGATCAAGTGGCGCTCTAACTAGCCTGCATGATCAACACCCTACTTCTTAAAACTCCCAGGTCGAGTGGTGAAACCGAAGTTTACTTAAAAACCATCTTCCTAGACAGAGTGTTCAAGAATGATGACTTTTCCATGTTCTCACTAAATTACAATTGAAGCCCATATATGCTCTTAATTTTATACAAATAATTTTAGTAAAAGGTTTGAGCAATATCTATGCACGAATTATTTCAATCAATGTCATTATTATTTAAAATACTAAAGAAATAAGTACTACTAAGTAATCAAAATCTAGACAGCTCAACTAGAATTCAGTACTAAGATAACCATATTTCATACGAACCCTTAGAACTAGAGCAAACATAGTTACTCAAAATAACTATTTATTTAAAGAGACTCAATACTCATCTTGCTCTGTCAGATTGACTTTTGCTAGTTTTGCCCTTGTGATGGTAGCACTGGTGAGCTCGGTGTCCTTGCTTTCTGCACGCAAAACACCTTCCTCTAAACTTCTTGATTTTTCTACTCCTTTTGTTGTAGACGGTTCTGACACTTTGATTTTCAGTTCCATTGGCACCGTACTTTTCTGACAGTGATTCCCAAATGACTTTTGCCGAATCTTGTTTGACATAGACGTCGAACAAATCGTCATTCATTTGTGACAGCAGGTATCCTCTGGCTGCCGCATTGTCATTTCTAAATTGAATCAGAGTTACACCCGGTTCTTGACCCGGAATGTAATCTATTTCAGGACTGCTTTCTCTCGATTCTTCACCCGGAGTGTAATCAGGTTCATGGTTACATTTTGTAGCACCAAACGGAGAGAACACTGTTGGAGTAGGTTCAGGTGCAACTGAATATAGCACGTAAACCAACTTTAATTGTTCGAAAAGAATAAGCATTCTTTTAGCCCACCTACTATAATTTTTCCCATCAAGGGTGGTGATTTTTGATAGATCCGGTATGACAGTAGGTGCCATAATGCTGAAGGTTGACTGTTGCAGAATAACACTTTTAACTGTTGGGGAATATTCGCAACGTCAACGCGCGGGCTGGAAACCTTTTAAGAAGCACGGACACAAGGGGTGTATGGTTGAAAGGAAATCTGTGCCGTGTTATAATAACACTACCTTAAAAGCGTTGTTCTGTAGTCTACTGGTGTCGGGTTGCTCCCCTAAGTGGGAGGTGATGGGTTCGAACCTCTATTGAGGCAAGTAGTGTGCATACGTAGGGTATCCCCTTCCTTAAATCAACGTTAAACCACTGCACAACATTGTTGGAAAAACATTCAAATAGAAGGCTTTAGCCCTTTTATTTTATTGCTTAATTTTTCGTGTCCACACAACACATCATTCTTTGGTCTGTATTCTAACATCATTTATGTGGATGTTGGTTTTCTTCACTTCAAATGAGTGGATGGTGTGCTTTGTGAGTGAGTGATGCAGCATGTATCTTGGGTCTTCATGGATGAGGCGTGTAGTGTGTACTAGTATATAAATGAATATTCATTTATTCATTAAACACACAAAACAAATTCATTCCTTTCTCTTGGTCATACTCCAGTAGATATTCCTCAACCTTCTTATTGTGATCTTTTGTCGGTCTGAGCAAGTCAGGTTCGCCTACGCTATAGCTGGTGTAAGTTAAGCGTAGTTAGTCTATGTAGCCTGTCGAAAGCGTGCCAGGGTTTTGACTACACCGTTACCGGGCGAATAACGCTTTTAAGGTAGTGTTATTATAACACGGCACAGATTTCCTTTCAACCATACACCCCTTGTGTCCGTGCTTCTTAAAAGGTTTCCAGCCCGCGCGTTGACGTTGCGAATATTCCCCAACATTGCCTTCCACGCGAGGTCCTCACTTGTTCTCTCTCTTCACCCTCTTACTGCCACATAACTCAAATTTCTTAAAAAACCACACTAAAATCCACTAATGTGGATGACCAAATGAGGAGAGGCCAGTAAGAAATATGCAGTCCCAACTTCAACATCCCAACGCTCCAAACATATATAGCTTCACCATCATGGCGTCCCAGTTAATCATTGTAAGTTCAACATCTATTATTTAACATGTTATGATAGATTTTTTAACCTTTTAGGTTAAATCGACATATGCATGTTATAAGTTATAACATATATATAACATTGTCTAATAACTTGTTTTTTGTATAAGTTTATGGATTCATTGTAAGTTCAACATCTATTATTAAACATGTTATGTTCATGCCAAAAAGATATTTTGTGATACATATGTCTCAACACAAAATGAATGTATGTTAATGTGATTTTTTAAGAAGGATTTTGTTATTAACATTTATATTAATTAATTTTCACATTTCGATCCTTTCATTGACTACAATGCAAGTTCTTTAATTCTTTTTTTTGAAAATGCAAGTTCTTTAATTCAAGTTTATTATTATTATTATTATTTGGTGGTGCCATTAATGTATTTTACCTCTTTTAAAGTGCATGTGTATATATTTCACAATTGTAAAATTATTTTGTGTAGGTCTATTTTGAATGGCCTGAATGATCCTAGAGACAAGGATTTTGGCTTACCAACTCAGAGCCTTGGTATTAAATCCAAGTTTCTTAAGTGGTAATAATTTTATTTGTATATTTTTAAATTACCTCGATGTAGGGGTAAAAGGCTCAAACAGGTAGTAAGAAGCAGAGAATATGTGATGAAAGATCGAAGAAGTAGAGAATTGGCAATAATGAAACGGCCGCACGATCGTCGCACGGGAGGAGTCCATTGCACTGATTCTAGAAGATGAAAGAAAAACATGTGTATTTAAAATTCAGAATGGATTTGGTAAAAATAATGAACACACCTTAATGACATACTTAATATGTCATACACATCACACTAGTACAAATTGCCATGACATCACTCCTTTCCATAATACTACATCAAATATCCAAAGACAGAAAATAGGATAATCCAAAGAATTTACACTACAAGTCGCAGTCGATATATGCATGATATAACATATATAACATTGTTTAATAAATTGTTTTTGTATAAGTTTATGGATTGTAACATGTTTATTAAACATATTATGTTCATGTCAAAGAGATATTTTGCGATACATATGTCTCAACACAACATGAATGCATGTTAATTAATATGACATGACCTACTTTAAATAAGTTAATTGGAAAAATAGATTAAGGAACATTTGGTTTAAGTTATGTGTTCAAAATCTCATATTAGTCTTGTTTGGTTTGTAAAAGTGCGAAATCCTAAAAAGTAATGTGAGATATTTAAGAATGATTTCGTTATTATTATTATATTATTTTTCACATTCTTTGATATCACATTCTGATTCTTTCAATGACTACAAGTTCTTAAATTCAAGTTTTTTATTATTCGGTGGTGCCTTTAATGTGTTTTATCTCTTTTAAAGTGCGTGTGTATATATATTTCACGATTGTAAAATTACTTGTGTAGGCCCGTTATGAATGGTCCGTATGATCCTAGATACAAGGACTTTGGCTTACCAATTGATCCTTATCTCAAAGCCTTGGTATTAAATAAGTTTCTTTAAGTGGTAATAATTTTATTTGTATATTTTTATATTACCTCGATGTAAGGGTAAAAGGCTCAAACAGGTAGTAGAATAGGGCTCGAAACACAAAAGAAGTAGAGAGTCCGTGGTGAAAAATTGAAGCAGTTGAGAGTTAGCGATGGTGGATCAAAGCAATGAAGAGTTGAAAATGAAGATCGAAGTAATAGAGAGTTGGCAATGGAAGATGGAACAAGCGGAGAATATGTGATGAAAGATTGAAGAAGTAGAGAATCGGCGATGAGACGGCCGCACGATCGTCGCACGGAAGGGGTGCATCATGAGACGGCAGCACGACCGCAGTGGAGAGTTAGCGATGGTGGATTAAAGCAACGAATAGTTGAAAAGGAAGATCATAGTAATAGAGAGCCGGAGGTGGAAGATCGAAGATGGAGGGTGTGATGAAAGATTGAAGCAGTAGAGAATTGGCGACGGAAATTTGAAGCAAAGGAGAGTCGACAGTATAAAATTGAAGCAATGGAGAGTTGATGATGGACGATCAAAGCAACAATGAGTCTATGGAAGATCAACACAACATTGACTAGCTTGACGATGGAAAATTGGAGTGACGAAGGGTTGCTGATGGAAAATCAGAGGGGGTGTCGCCGATGAAAAATTAGAGTGACGGAGTGTTGCCAATGGAAAATGAAAGCAGTGATGAGTTTGGTGATGGAAGAGCGTTGATTTGACAATGGTGTTTGAAGCAAATAAATGTCCGGCGGTGGGCTGACGGCACGCTCTCGTTGAAGAGAGAGCGATAGACAAGTAAGGTATGAAATTCAGGAAAATGACTTAAAATGGAAACTGAGATACCTAAATAGGTAGTGATCTAGGGCTTCATGTGATAATGAGGATACGAGTCACACAAAAATAGTCCAATTTGGAGGAAATTCTTTTATTGATGTAGTAAATTAGGCAAATTTGTCTGTGGACCATAAAAAAAATAATATTTTTAATTAATATATTAAAAGTACATTATTTGTGCACTGAATGCACATTATACAAAATAATGTACTTTCAATATTCAAATAATGTACTTTCTCTAAATACAAGATGTATTTTTAATATATTAAAAATATATTATTCGTGTACTAAATGTACATTATTTAATAGTATACAAAATAATGTACTTTATGCGCACAAATAATGCACTTTTGATTTATGTTGCACATAATTATATGAACCATGATCCACACAATAATAATCGATATAATATTGGCCCACAAATTAATTTCACCATTTAAGGAATCAAAGTGGACGCCCAAATGTTTAATGCAATCAAATTATCAAAATCCTTAGCTTTTGGATAACAGTGAGACATTTCAGTAATTTGTGCATATGTCTATCATATGTATGGATGTCAATTGGTCTAGCCCTATCGATTTTAGGACAATCTTGTTAGGATATATATTGGGCTTATTTTTATCGGGTTGAACTTTTTTTGCCCTAACTCTAAACCATCGGGTTGTTGGACTTATCATGTGGAATCAACTAAAATTTTTGACATTTTTTTTTCAAAAAATAAAAATAAAATTAATTTTTTTTTGACATTTTAAACTTTTAATTTCAATAAATAGCACATCTATATCTATACTATTATTAAAAATAAAATCCCCCATCCTTATCTTCCTGCTCAAACACTTTCGCCCAAACAATAGAAAAGCAAAAAAAAAAAAAAAAAGTACTAATTAATAATATTAATAATAATCGGTAAAAAAGTTAGCAGTAAAATTGGAAAATTATTGTCTCGGCTCCATCAATTTATCAATTGTTTGAGTATGGTTAGAGTTTCCTTCAAGAAATCACGCAACTTCACTTATTTTTTTACTCTGTAATTTTTTTTTTAAAGGAAAAATATAACACATGGGCAACATATGGCAGCACTTACCGGCTATGATTGAAAGAATTGGACTCAATAAAATATTTAACTAGTTCAGAATATTTAAACATAACTGATAGAGTAATTGGACAGGACACTAGACCCTTGACCCGGTGCTATTGGTCTAACTGGAGAAGTCAAATAAATTAACACAGTCAGTGTAACGGCCTAGTAGAGAGCAGTTATTAGAAGCACCACAGAGGAGTTATGAGGGGCTAGCACAATTATGGAGGGGAGCGCACAATAGTTACTAAGGAGTCAGCCGTTGCACTCCGTAGGAGGCCGTTGCGCAATTATTGTAACCGTTACAAATTTGTAGTATAAAGGATAAGCTCATGTCACTGCAAAGGCGGACACACTCGTATTTCTGTACTGAAAACAATAGAGAGCTGGCAGTGGAAGATCGAAGTAGAGAATTGACAATAATGAGACGACCACACGATCGTCGCACGGGAGGAGTCCGCTCACTGATCAAGATTTAAAATTCTAGAAGAGGAAAGAAGAAAAACTTGTGTATTTAAAATTCAAAATGAATTTGCCTTGATTTCTTTCGCATACAACACAAGCTATTGCAATAGATTAACAAATTCCCTACAAATTGGCCACTAATGAATTACGATAGCCATACACATTAAAACAATTTTCCTAATCTACTAGTTTTGCCTAAATCATCCATTACTTCATACTTGGTTTATCAACTAATTAATACAATAATTATAATCAGAAAAAAAAAAAAGGCCGGGGGGGGGGGGGGGGGGGGGGGGGGCTATGTTGCCATTCACGTGAGATTCTTCCAGCTGCTATTCAATTTGGTGGGGCCCATGATCAGAACCCCTCATTGCGAGAGGTCCTCACTTGTTCTCTCTCTTCACCTCCTCACCGCCACATCACTCAAATTTTCTCAAAAATCACACTAAAATCCACTAATGTGGATGGCCTAATGAGGAGAGGCCAATAGGAAATATGCAGTCCCAGCTTCAACCTCCTAACGCTCCAAACATAGTTTCACCAGCATGGCATCCCGGTCAATCATTGTAAGTTCAACATCTATTTAACATGTTATGATAGATTTTTAACCTTTTAGGTTAAATCGATATATGCAGCATGTTATAACATTGTTTAATAAATTGTTTGTTTGTATAAGTTTATGGATTGTAACATGTTTAAATATGTTATGTTCATGTCAAAGAGATATTTTGTGATACATGCATATATCTCAACACAACATGAATGCATGTTAACTAATATGATATCATGACCTACTTTAAATAAGATAATTGGGATAATAGATTAAGAAACATTTGGTTTAAGTTATGTGTTCAAGATCTCATATTAGTCTTGTTTAGTTTGGTTTGTAAAAGCGCGAGATCTAAAAAGTAATATGAGATTTTTAAGATTAATTTTGTTATTAGTATTATGCAGTATATTATTTTTCACATTCTTTAATATCACTTACTACAAGTTCTTTGGATGGAGAGAAATTAAGGAGTTGAACGTGATTTGGTCTTGTTTAACCAGTGCCCGAATGTTAATCTTGCAGAGTTAGTCCATAGAGATTGTATAGAGTGTCCGTTCATCTGTGGCGACTAATCTGGTTGTTTTGTTTTCTCGAGTTTCGCCCTTCCCTTTGTCAAAAAAACAAAATGACTACAAGTTCTTTAATTCAAGTTTTTTGTTATCGGGTGGTGCCTTTAATGTGTTTAACCTCTTTTAAAGTGCGTGTGTATATATACATTTCACAATTGTAATATTATCTTGTGTAGGCCCGTTATGAATGGTCCGTATGATCCTAGATACAAGGATTTTGGCTTACCAATTGATCCTTACCTCAGAGCCTTGGTATTAAATCCAAGTTTCTTAAGTGGTAATAATTTTATTTGTATATTTTTAAATTACCCCGATGTAAGGGTAAAAGGCTCAAACAGGTAGTAAGAAGCAGAGAATCTGTGATGAAAGATCGAAGAAGTAAAGAATCGGCAATAATGAGACGGCCGCACAGCCGTCGCACGAGAGGAATCCGCTACACTGATCAAGATTCTATTGAACAACAATGGCATGTATGCATGTTTACCTTCTATTGGGAGTAGGAGACCTTCTCTTGATCACCTTCTTATTGGCAGCCAATGGATTCATCTTCTAAAACTATCATAAAATAAATAATAAATAATAAATAAAAAAGCAAATTTTCAGAAGCCATACACAAATAATCAATTTTTATCTATATATCAATCAAACCTTTCATTTGATAATCATAAGATTACAAGTTAATCAGATAAGTATTTATTTTTTTTGAGATGCAAAGATAAGTATTAATTCGTTCATACAATAAATATTAAGAAAACTTCCTAAAATAACATGTCAATGTGTTGAGAGTTTGGATGGATATTTTAAGTTGAAGAGTAAAATTATATTGGTGAACATCATTAAAATTTAAAAATTTTGATTAAAATTATTACAATATGCAAAGGTTTGATTTTTAAATTTTGTTCATTTTTTTTTTTACAGTAATGTATATATGGGAAAAATATAGTATTAGTCTCTAGTTATAGTGATTAATTAGTGCTTTCAATCCATAGTTGTTACTATTGATTTTTCTTTGGTAGAAAACTTGTTGAGGAAAAAAAAAATCAAATTGTAAACTATGCTCAAGTTTAGTAAGAATTATAGAAAAGTTCATGTTTGAACTCCCAAAAACATTTAGTGTTAGAGATGCTGTAAAAGTCAGAAGCTAAGAGACTAATATTAAGAAGATTACTTATATCATAAGAACATCAAATCATAAGGTTATCAAAAGAGAAGCTTTTTTTTTTTTTTTTGAATGCTACTAGCTCTATTACATTGTAGTATCTGTTCATATACTTTCTCAACCTACTGAAACACAAAGAGCTAATAACGCCTCCACTGAGGCTCGAACTTACAACCTTCCAAAATGGAAGTCCAACCCGGGTACCATCAAAAGAGAAGCTTAGTTAGAAGAATTTTCAAATTAAAAGAGGAGTCTAATAAGAAGTGTATGCAAAACAAAATATACAGACATTCAGAAATGAAGCCTTAGCAAAATACTTCATCAATTAGAAGCTAAGATACTTCAAACAAAAGAGGCTCTCTAGTAGAACATTTGATCAAACAAAAGAGAGCATAATCATAATAAGTTAGAAAACTAGAAGAAACAAAGTATATCATAAGAAGCTAAAATGTTAAGATCAAAATGTTAACTTTCAGAAGAGACATAACAATTCATATAATGATGAAGAGAATAATGTCGTTTGGGAGGATGTAAATCACGGTGACTCAATGGTTCAGCGGATAGGACCAAATGTCGGTGCGCACATAGAATCTGTGCCCACTTTGGACATAATTCCCACACTGTTGCCGCCGAGGTTCAAACCTTGATCTTTTCTCCCAAATACTGCCCAGTGCCCACTGAACAATTGAGCTAAGCCCGTGCGGGCTCATAGGATACTTTCTCAACAAGAGATGTAGAATACAGAGAAATGAAGAATTCCTCCAATTAAACACACTTAATAGAGTTTTTATATGTGTTCAAATTGAAATATTCTCCAAATTGAAAGGATGGAAACAAAATTTCACATTTTCAACATTGATATTGAAGTTGTAAAATAGCCGGGAGCTCTGATGAGAAAACCTGGCCGGAGCGAAAATCTGCGCCGGGACGAGAGCTTAGTATCTCAGTCACACAATCTGAAGGCTCCGGCGATTCAAAGAAAGGAAAAGTCCCTCTGAGATTTGGCGAATATGAAGTAATCTTCGACATTGAAGAATTGGATGCAATAATGGAGAAATCGGCGGACAATAAGGAGATGATGGAGGACATCATCGCTGAACGATTCTTAGAAGAGGCCGCAAAGATTGTCCAGAAAAAGCTCACTGGAAATCCAAACCTGGAAAAGAAGGTTATGGAAAAATTGCGCAACAAATACAAGGGCCTTCTAATTGCAGAAATGAAAGCAGTCAGAAATTCGGAGGATGAGCTCTCTGAGAATATCTCCAAGTTGGCTCCAATGGTAGGCTCAGTCGAGAAAGCAAATCCGAGTGAGAAGAATCAATCCGATCAATTGAAAGAGAAAGTCGCTGAAATCGGAGTCACTGGGGTACTGAAACCTGGAGATGCAAGGAACTTTAATGTGGCCCCGGTGGATAAGGAGTCAACTGAGAAACCAAACATCAATGGAGCAGGGGAGAAGATTGAGCAGAGGCCGGAAATTGAGCCTCCGGTGAGGGTGGAAACAACTGACAAGACAGAACTTAAAGAGAGAAAAGCCATACAACTAGGTATGCAACATGTTTGTAAAAATGCTTCAATGACAAATCCTATCGGTAATAACTCCAACTGCCCAGCTAATGCTTGTGGAAATGCCTCCAAGGCAATCCCCACAAACAAGGATGTTCAGGCAGCTGGAGTTAATTCAAAAAAACCTGCAGGCAATGTTACATGGGGTCCAAACAATGCAGGCCCTGGCATTGCTCATAACATGAAGCCTGCAGGCAGTTTAGGGGGACAAGGAGTGCAAAGCTTTGCCTCTTGTGTGGCTAAGGATGTTAGTAGACCAGGGGGTGGGGCATTTGCAGGGCTCTCCCAGACTGTAATATGTGAAAGAGATACTGAAATACATAGGGGTATGCCTGCTATAAGGCTAGAAGATGAGGAGGTTAAGCAATTGAATCAAATTGAAGATCACTTGTTAATTGGGAAATTCTCTAGAGGCAAACCCCCATTGGAACAGATTAGACAATATTTTGCTTCTAAATACATTCTAAAGGGCACTCTTGTGATAGGCTGGTTGGATGCTAGGCATGTGACTCTTGCCTTTTCACAAGAGGAGGATTGTATTAGAATCTTACTGTTGGACCAAATCTTTTTCAATGGGCAGCATCCAATGAGGCTCTTTAGGTGGGCCCTTGGGTTTTCAACAGAAAAAGAATCAAGCCTAGCCCCAGTTTGGGTTAGGCTCCCTATGCTAAGTGCAAACTTGTTTAATTTGTCAGTTTTGAAGCAAATATGCAAACCTATTGGAAAGTTCTTAGCTGCAGATTATGCAACCTTGAACTACACTAGGCCTAGCTATGCAAGGGTAAAAATTGAGATTGACTTATTGAAGCCTCCAGTGGAGGAATTCTTTATAGGCTTCTCAAAAACCCTTGGCAAGGAAGATGTAGGGTATGTCCAGAAAGTGGTCTATGAAAGGATACCCTATTATTGTTCCAATTGCTTCAAACAGGGACACTCAGTAGAAATGTGTAGGGGAATTGCAACTAACAATGCAGGTGGGACAAGTGATGGGAGACATCCCTCGAATAGGGGAAGACCTACTACCAGAGGTGAATCTCTGGGAAGAAATAACAGAAGCAATAGCTCCAGGAGGCAACCCTCTAGTCAGGGCCCTAACCATGGACAAGCTAGAGGCCAAATCCCAGATGACAAGCAGAAGGCACCATTGACCAAGGTGCCATTTCATTATGAAAAAAAGAAAGAAACTCTGAACCAGAGCCAGCCTGAATCCAGCAAGCAGGCTGAAATGAGGGGTGAATGGTGTAAGGAGGTTGGGAGGGCAGCAGAGAATAGAGGGGAAAAAGTCTTGGAAAGTAGGGATAAAAGACAAGATATGCAAGGGGAAGAATCTGAGTGGGAAAAGCCAAAAACAAAAACAATAAAGAGTGGCATGAGACAGGCTGTGGAAGGAGAAGGTAGAAAGAAAGAGCTAGAAGGAAGGAATCATAATACCTTCCACACTTTGAGAAATATGAGTGGTGAAAGGAACTTGGGGGCAGAAAATGATCCAGGGCCTGACTTGATGATGGATGAAAAAGGGGATCCTGATTATGTAGTTGAGGGAGAAATCAGTGAGGGTCTAGAAAGTGAGGAGAGTGAGGAAGGGGAGATCAAAAGAGAGGAGATAGAGGAGGAAAATCAAAGGATCCTGATGCAGATACATGCATCTCCTGGAAGAAAACTGACTAAGGCAGAGAAGAAGGCTGTTCAAAGAGGCATGAATATTTGTACTGGGGGTAGCAACTGCTCCTCCAAAAAGAAGAAGAAAAAATGAAGATTATATGCTGGAATGTGAGGGGAGTGGGCTCCCAAGGCTCCCTTCACAGGCTAAAAAACTTGGTGAGAAAGCACAAGCCAAGTGTTCTTTGTATCTTGGAACCATTTAGATCTGCAGACAGAATCAAAGAGCTGAACTTTAAGTTGGGGTGGAACAGTGATAATTGTGTTGCTAATGAAAACATATGGATTCTTTGGAATCTTGGAACAGAAGTGGAAGTTGAGGAGGTGGAAGACCAGATGATCTCAGTAAGAATGAAAATGCCAGAGATTAATAACAAGGTTCTGCTCAGATTTGTATATGCAAGTTGCAACAGGAGGGTAAGAAATGAACTATGGGAAAATATAAAAAACATGGCTGAAAGGCAGAATGGAAGAGAACCTTGGGCTGTTATGGGTGACTTCAATTGCATACTAAAACCTGAAGAGAAAAAAGGAGGGAATCCATATGATAGGAACAAAAGCAGGGAGTTTCAGGCCTGCCTTGATGAAGCTGATTTGAGGGAAACAAGCTTTTATGGCAACACCTTCACATGGTGGAATGGCAGAATGGGTGATCAAGCAATTTGGATGAGACTGGATAGGTGTGTGGTGAATGGGAGCTGGGAGGCTGCTCTGCAATCACATGTGCAGCACCTATCCAAATCATCATCAGACCATGCACCTCTTGTAGTCCAAATGGATCCACACATAAGGATAGGAAGAAAACCATTTACTTTCTTGAATGTGTGGTGCTGTCATGAAAAGTTTTTGGGAGTGGTAAAGGATGCCTGGAAGGAGAATGTAGCAGGAAATGCTATGTTCAGGTTTTCCACAAAGTTAAAAAAAGTGAGAGCTGTGTTAAAAAAGTGGAATTGGGAAGTTTTTGGGAATATCTTTGAGAAAGTGAGGGAGTTGGAAGAAAAAGTGAGGGGTCTAGAGGAGGAAATGCAGAGTGCACCTAATGAGGGGAATATTCTGTTATATAAAAAAACCCAAGCTGAGTTGCTGAGGCAAGTTAGGATTGAAGAGGGCTTCTGGCAACAGAAAGAACACATCCAATGGGTCGTGGAGGGGGAAAGAAACTCAAAGTATTTTCATGGGGTTGTGACAGAGAGAAGAAAAAAACAATATATACACAGAATAAAAAATGAGAGTGGGGTATGGGTGGAAAAGCAGGAGGAGATAGCTGATTTGGCAGCCAAATATTTCCAAACTTTGTACACAGAGGAGGAAATACTTCCTAACCCCTTAGTATTTGAATGCTTGCAGGAGTTGGTATCTGAGGAGGAAAATGCTAGGCTCACTGCAATTCCAACATTGGAGGAAATAAGATGCAGTGTGTTTAGCATGAGCAAGGAAAGTGCAGCTGGGCCAGATGGCTTTGGTGGGGGATTCTATCAATCATGTTGGGACATAATCAAGTATGATCTAGGTAAGGTTGTCCAAGAGTTCTTTGAAGGCAAAAGCTTAACTAGAGGTATATCCCATACTGCAATAGTACTTCTGCCAAAGGTATCTAACCCAGCAACATTTGCTGAATTTAGGCCTATAAGCCTAAGTAACTATTGCAGTAAGGTGGTGACCAAAATCATGGTTCAGAGGCTAGCCACTGTGCTAGCCAGAATAATCTCACCTTGGCAAGCAGGTTTTGTTAGAGATAGAAATATAACTGATAATATCCTGCTTGCTCAAGAATTGTGTCATGGAATCACAGCCTCTAATGAAGATATTGCCTTAAAGCTTGATATGACCAAGGCCTATGATAGAATGTCATGGTCTTGTGTCAAGAATGTTCTAAGGAGGCTGGGGTTCTGTGACACATGGATAAATCTTGTGGACAGAACAATAAACAATATTTGGTACTCAGTGATAGTGAATGGGGAACAAAGAGGTTTCTTCCATGCCACTAGAGGGTTGAGACAAGGTGATCCATTGTCACCTAGTCTATTCATAATAGCTGCTGAGCTGCTGGCAAAGCTAATTGCTAAAAATGGGGCCAGCTTCAGTCAACCTGAGGGAGGGCCCCATATCCATCACCTCTCATTTGCTGATGACATGGTAATATTCTCATCTGGAAAAACCATTAATAAAACCATGGAAGCAATTGAGGTATATGAAAAACAATCTGGACAGCTAGTAAATAAGGCAAAAAGTGCCTTTTACATGCACCCCAAAGCTTCTAATATGGCTGTGAGCAAGGTGAGTGGGGCAACTGGTTTTCAGAAAAAAGAGTTCCCCTTCACCTATCTGGGCTGTCCAGTGTACCTAGGCAGAAAAAGGGTCAGCCTATTCTCCCCCCTAATCTCAAAAGTAACATCAAAATGCAAAGGGTGGCAAAATAGGCACTTGTCCCAAGGGGGCAAGGCTGTGCTAATCAAATCTGTGTTGCAGGCTATGCCTACATATGTTTTTTATGCAATAGGTCCCCCAAAAACAGTGATAACAAAGCTGGAAGGGGTCATAGCAGATTTCTTTTGGGGAAAGTTTGAAGGAAAAAACAAATACCATTGGAGCTCTTGGGCCAACCTGGCCAAGCCAGTGGAGGAAGGTGGGGTGGGGTTCACAAGCCTAAGTGTTGTGGCAGAAGCTGCAGGTGCAAAATTATGGTGGAACTTCAGGGCAAACAAGTCCCTCTGGGGAGATTTCCTGAAGGCAAAATACTGTGATAAATCACATCCTGTGTGCAAAACTTGGCAGTATGGAGAGTCCCATGTGTGGAAAAGGATGCTTGAAGCAAGAAACAAAGTAGAAAAGGAAATAGTGTGGCAGGTTGGGAAGGGGGAGTTAAGCTTTTGGTGGGATAATTGGTCTGGAAGGGGGGCTGTGGCTAGCATGCACAATGTGGGTGGTAAGACACAGTCTAGGCAAAAATTGAGGGATATGTGGGATGGGAGCAAGTGGAAGCTGGATGGCCTACCTGCACTGGTTCAAAGAGAATTAACAAGTGTGGTTTTAAGGCAGGAAAGGGGTGATGTGGCCAAATGGAGACCAGCCAACAATGGGGTATTTACCCTGGCAACAGCCAAAAAGCTGATGGGAAGGCAAAACCCTGAGCAGAATGTACAAAGCCAATTTTGGCACAGAAATATTTGGGCAAAACATATTCCTTGGAAAGCATCTTTCTTAGCTTGGAGAGTATTCAAGGACAAAGTGCCCACCGATGACAAATTGACAAAGTTTGGGTATCACTTGACATCAAAATGCACCTGTTGTGTCCAGCCAGGAGTGGAGACCTTGCAACATGCTTTTTGTAAAGGGGACACAGCATATGGGGTATGGTCATACTTTGCTAAATCTTTGGGTCTTGGCCTGCAAATAAGGACAGTAAGACAGACCTGCTTTGATTGGTGGCAAAGGAAATTCAAAAACAGACTCTTGAAGTTCATTTCAGAAAGGCTACCAGTAATCATTCTTTGGGAATTGTGGGTGCATTTAAACCAATGTAAACATGGGGAGGGAAGGCCCTCTAGAGCTAGAATTGTTTTTAAAGTGGCAAGGGAGGTGGCAAATTGCATTATGAGAAGATGGCCTGCTTGGGAGCCATTCCCTCCAAACTGGGAGCATATTCTAA
The DNA here is from genome assembly GCF_001879475.1 of Ipomoea nil. Lineage (NCBI taxonomy): Eukaryota > Viridiplantae > Streptophyta > Magnoliopsida > Solanales > Convolvulaceae > Ipomoea > Ipomoea nil. Next base: position 673,817 of record NW_017618262.1, on the reverse strand, counting down.
GAAGGACCAAAGAGTTTGGGTGCTCAAGAATAATCAGAACTTTAAGATGGAATAAGCCACCAATTGGATGGGTAAAGATCAATTTGGCTATCACAGATGGGGGTTGTAGCTTCTTTGCAAGAAATGCCCAAGGGGAATTTATGTTGGCAGGTGTATATTCAGGTGTTGGAAATCTACTAGAACAGGCCCTTCTGAACTTTTGGAAGTGGTGCAGATGCAAAAAGATTAGCAAGGTGCAAGTAGAAACTAGCTGCAACAATGGATTGATGAGAACTAAACACCAGGAACTGGAAATCGCTTGGATCAGGTGTGCCCCCAAAGTAAATTGCATTGCTCAGGGTTTGCTGGACTGTTGCAAAGGACAAAATATCATTTTCCTAAGACCTACTGCTCTTCCAAGGAGATTCTCTTACACATTGGCTCTAGAGGGCTTCCCGCATTTTATTATTTTGCCTGGGGTGGATGTGATCAAGTGCATGCTTTTTGATAGAAGAACTTGGGACCCTGGGGATTAAGAAGGATTTAAGCCACACCTGATGAAATTCGTCAACAATTGAGGGTGTGGCAGATCAGTTCTGGCTCCAAGGAAGATGGTGCACCTAGTGCAGCATCTGAGGAGTGTCTTTTGCAGTAGGAAAACCTGAGGCTGGGCCTTAACTTGGAACTGGAAAACGAAACTGGGAAAACATCAGAATTTGAGAGCAGAATGTTGATCTTCATAAGAACAGCTAGGTAAGTATAGCTCTCTTCTTTGGACTTGAGACATGTTTGTTGGATTTAATTGGTTGCAGGTCTGAGCACTTGGTTTATCTTGAACATTGCTTATCCTCCAAGGGTAAATGATCCCCTTATGCAAGTGCTCTTGCACTAGTAAGGGGTTTCATCTTGAAGAATAAGAATGATTCCTAGGCTATGTCCTTGGGTTTGTGAATGATGGTTTTAGTTGCCATCTGAGAAGGTCTGGCTTTGCCTCTAGTCTAAACTCTGATGGGGGCTTGGGGAGGCTTTCTAAGGATAAAGAGAATGAATTGAAAATAGAAAAAAGAAAAAGAAAAAAGTGGCAGAAAGAAGAATGATAAAAAAAAAAAAAAAATCAGGCAATGGAAGAATCTTTGATTTTTGGTTCAGTCTTGTGGCTGCACTGAGCTCCACTATTGCTTGAACAACAAGGAGAAATGGTCTCCCTATGCAGTCTTGGCATTAGTAGGGGGCACCATCTTGCGGCTCAAGAATAGTGTTCCTAAGCTACCATTGCTTGGCTTATAAGGTCACATGGGCTCCTTGTGCAAGTGTTTTGCACCAGCAAGGAGTACCATCTTGTAAGTTAAGGGTGGGCTTTATTGCCTTAAGTGGGGGCATAAATGGTCCCTCCGGTAAAACACAGTTATCTGTGCGGAGGGATTGACCTCGTGCTTTTGGGGTAAAGGCTTAGGGGTCATGAAGGGTGAAAGTCTAGGGGCAAAGTTTAAGATCTCCTTGGAATGGCATGAGGGATAATGGCATGAATGGGTGAAGGACCAATGGCAATGAAGTGGGACTAGATAAAACAAGTGCTTGGGCTAGCAGCTAATGCAAGGCTGGTGGTATGAATGGCGTGTAAAAAGAGGGCTACACTTACAAACTTGTTCTTGGGAAGATCAAGGTTATGCACTAGGATGAAGATGTGCTCTGGTTTGTTTTTTGGATTCTGAATAGCCGAATGGCCTTGCTGTTTTGTAAGGCAACTTAATTTCTTTAATGATCGTTCAAATTTTGGCCACTTTGGGGCCAAGTCCTGTAGGGCAGCATGCCCCTTGCATTACGATACTTGGTCACTTTTGGGCCAAGAAACTTTGTATGGCTAACCTGCCTTTGTTAGGTGATGATATACACTTAAGCTTTCATAAAAAAAAAAAAAAAAAAAAAAAAAAAAAAAAAAAAAAAAAGTTGTAAAATAGCCACAATTTCTTTTTCAAGAAGGAAAAACAATTCACTATCCATCACGTGCACATAACACTCATGTAATTGTTCTTAATTATCTTACTAAAGAAAGAGATTGTTAGAAAGTTTTTAAGCACCTACAATAATTGAAGACATCACATATATAGTTTCTCATTGGAGAACATCAATTCTAGCACTAACGAAAGTAAAGATATGACCTATTTAATGTGTCTAGTTCGGGTAAGGAGAATTAACTCAAGTTATATACAAATCAATTATTCATAATATTCTTCCAAAGGTTGAACCCCAACCGTAAGGGCCCCCCACACTCCGGACTCAACTGAACATGAACCATAGAGGCTAGACTGGTGCTCACTGCGCACAAGGAGCCCCCCTCACTTTGAGAGGTTGCTCCCACACTGCCGCTGCTGAGACTCACTCCCTGGTCATTCTTCCAAAGGTTCACCTCTATGACCAGTTGAGCTAAACTATTCATAGTATTAAATTTAGTTTTAGTATATAAAATTTACATATTTAGAAACAATAATATTAAAATTCTATCAAACACATAAAAAGACAAATTTTAAAATTATTAAAAAATACTAAAAAAAAAAAAAAGCAAATAGAAATGAGTTGGTTTATTTAACCGATAAATAGTAAACACGACATGTAAAATAAGACATTGGGCGAGGAGTACTATATTTTTCATTTAGAAGAAAGATGGTTGAGAGATGAGACTATCTAAAATTGAGAGAAATATGATAGCTATATATACAATTAATAAAGAGTGAGTGATCAAGAGAAATGATCAGATTTGAGAAAATATATAGGGCAATTAGTGTAATAAGCAACAAAAATTGTCTAATTAATTGAGAGGCCTATTTCAATTATGTCTTACTCATTCTACACTTTCAATACATTTATTCTCTATACTATTACAAACACAAACTACAAAAAGATTTAAATTACCTCGATGAAGGGGTAAAAGGCTCAAACAGGTAGTAGAAATGGGCTGCAAAAGTAGTAGAGAGTCGGAGATGAAAATTGAAGCAGTAGAGAGTCAGTGATGGTGTATCAAAGTAGCGAAGAGTTGAAATGGAATATCAAAGCAATAGAGAGCCACCTGTGGAAGATTGAAGAAGTAGAGAATCTGTGATGAAATATCGAAGCAAAATTGAATCGGCGATGGAAATTTGAAGCAAAGGAGAGTCGACGGTAGAAAATTGAAGCAATAGAGAGCTGATGATGGACGATAGAAGCAACAATGAGTCTTCGATGTAAAATCAATACAATAGAGACTCGACGATAGAAAATCGGAGCGACAAAGAGTCGCCTATGAAAAATTGGAGCGATAAAGAGTTGTTGAAGGAAAATCGGAGTGACGGAGAGTCGCCGATGGAAAATCAAAGCGCCAGAGTATCATCGATTGAAAATGAAAGTTGTGATGAGTCGGTGATGGAAGGCGTCGATTTGACGATGGAGTGGAGCAAATAGCCGTCCGGTGTGTGTGAGTGATAATAATTTTATTTGTATATTTTTAAATTACCTCGATGTAGGGGTAAAAGGCTCAAACAGGTAGTAAGAAGCATAGAATTTGTGATGAAAGATCGAAGAAGTACAGAATCGGCAATATTGAGACGGCCGCACGATCGTCGCACGGGAAGAATCCGTTGCACCTAATCAAGATTCTATATAAATAAAGAAAATTCTAGATGAAGAAAGAAAAGCTTGTGTATTTAAAATTGAGAATGGATTTGCCTGATTTGTTTAGCATACTGCACCACAATAGATTAACAAATTCCATACAAATTAGCCACTAATGAATTACAATAGCCATGAACATTAAAACAATTTTCCTAATCTGATCTACTAGTTTTGCCCAAATCATCCACTAACTAGCTACTTCATACTTGGTTTATCAACTAATACAATAATTATAACATTGAAGCATGCAGCACTAAGAAACGAGGGCTGGCGGAGGAGGGAGGTGTGATCGAGCGGTTGACGGTCCACGGCTGATGCCCCAGAAGCTCTCTCCTTCCTCGTTAAACACCTTGACGGCATACTTAATATGACGTCATACATACCACAATAGTACAAATTGCCATCACATCACTCCTTTCCATAATACTACATCAGATATCCAAAGATGGAAAATATGATAAGCTAGAGAATTTACACTCTACGTACAAGCCGCAATGGTGGTAATCGTGGGAGAAGATTCTCTCAAACACTCGTTGGCTCATCCTCACGCTCTGATCTGGGGTATGTCAAGCAAATACACATAATAAGAAACTGTTTTTTTTTAATTTAATTTAAAACTATTTTTGCACTAAGCAGTGTCCATACGAGTAGATTATAATATTTTTATTATATTTTTCAAAAAATAAAATGGGCTGCAACTAATGCTAATTGCTAAGGGCATCCTCAATAGTGAAGTTTTTTTATGGGTTTATGAGGTGCCAATTCAAGTAGGAGAGAGAAGATGAAAAGAGAAGAAAGAAAAAAATTTTAAAAATAAAATAAATAGGGTGTCTGTCAGAAACACACACACACACACACACACAAAAAAAAAAAAAGCTACTGAAACGTGCCCAGTGGCCGCGTGCACTGCACGCGTACGGCTGGGCGCTATGTTGTCTTCCACGCGAGATTCTTCGGACTGCTATTCAATTTGGTGGGGTCTATGATCAGTGACCAAAAAAACCCCTCCTTGCAGGAGGTCCTCACTTGTTCTCTCTTCACTCTCTCACCGCCACATCACTCAAATTTCCTCAAACACTACACTAAAATTTACTAATGTGGATGACATAATGAGGATAGACCAGTAGGAAATATGCAATCCCAACTTCAATCTCCCAACGCTCCAAACATAGCTTCACCAGCATGGCGTCCCGGTCAATCATTGTAAGTTCAACATCTATTTAACATATCATGATAGATTTTTTAACCTTTTAGGTTAAATCGATATATGCATGTTATAACATATATAATAACATTGTTTTTGTTTAAGTTTATGGATTGTAACATGTTTATTAAACATGTTATGTTCATGTCAAAGAGATATTTTGCGATATATATGTCTCAACACAACATGAATGCATGTTAATTAATATGACATGACCTACTATACTTTAAATAAGTTAATCGGGATAATAGATTAAAGAACATTTGGTTTAAGTTATGTGTTCAAAATCTCATATTAGTCTTGTTTAATTTTGTTTGTAAAAGTGCGAGATCCTAAAAAGTTGAGATTTTTAAGAATGATTGTGTTATTAGTATTATATTAATATTAATTTATTTTCACATTATTTGATATCACATTCCGATCCTTTCAATGACTACAAGTTCTTTAATTCAAGTTTTTTTATTTCCGGTGGTGCATATAATGTGCTTTACCTCTTTTAAAATGCGTGTGTATATATTTCACAATTGTAAAATTATCTAGTGTAGGCCCGCTATGAATGGTCCATATAATCCTAGATACAAGGATTTTGGCTTACCAACTTGTGTAGGCCTCCATTAGGTTGCAGTGAAAAACCATAAGCAATATATTAACAATTTAAAATAGGTACGTTCTCAGTCACTTGATTTAGGCCTAATATATTGCAGTTAAAAAACCATCATCTGAGTATTTGCTAAAAAATTAGACTTGAAAATAGACTTCAAAATATGATTTGGCATCAGAAATATTTCTTCATCATTTGCCAAAAATTTGAAAAAAAATGTTTGTCACTCATAATAAATGTACAATATAGGTAACCAATGACAAAAAAGTGGAAATAATAAGCAATTTTTAAGCTACTTGCATAATTCGATTAAAGGAATAATAAGCAATTAGCTTAATTGGCAAATAATCAAATAGCTTAGGTTTTTAGGTTACTAATTGCATGATTAGGGCAGCGGGCTCCTCCCGTGCGACGATCGTGCGGCTGTCTCATTATTTCCGATTCTCTACTTCTTCGATCTGACTCTCTACTACTTCTATGTTTCAGGCCCACTTCTACTACCTCCAGGGCTGTCCCTGGGCAAGTCTGCCAAGGGCTGGCGCATAGGGCCCCCAAATTTTGGGGGTCCCATATAAAAAAAATAGAGTATATATATATATATATATATATATATATATACACACACACACACACACACACACACACCTCAGTTGCAACGTTCCACAACTCAACAAAGCAAGTAACTATAGCGACAAACTCAAACCCTACCCTAAATCCCTAAATCCTAATCTAGCAGCAGAGAACAAACATAGACACAGTCACACAGAGCGACAGACAATTTCCCTAGGTAATTGAAGAAATTTTAATATTAAATTTGAGTTATTGACTATTGAGGCTGCTAATTCTTTAATATGAGTAGTAATTTAATTATTAAAATATTTAATTTGGTTGTTTATTTGTATTTTTTTTTTTTATTTTTGACGTCTTCTTGACCGTGTAATTTTGTGAATTGATGCAAAGACGACAGACTCAACTAGTGTGCTACTGATTCTTCAATTCTTTTTTTATCATACAAATTTTCAAGTTCTTCAATTTTCTTGACAGGTAATTAAAATTGCGTATTGTTTCATAATTCTTGTTTATGTTTTATTTACATGACTTAATAATTCTGATTTCAGAATAATATATTCAAGAATTCGTTTCTTGATTAATTATTTATTGATAGAGTTTCTAAATATATTTTTATTTTTTTCTTAGGATTTTATGTCTTCTAGAAAATATTTATGTGGGTTTGAGAAGCATAAAAAGAAAAAATAATAATTGAGCAACCGACTCAATCTCAAAAGGGAGCTCTTGAAAATTTATTACAAAAAAAAAAAAAAAAAAAAAAAACCTCAAATAGATGAGCAAAAAGATGATGCCAAAAAAAAAAATTGTTAGATGCTAATCTTCATATAAAAGCAATGTTGCAAAAATCGCGCCTAGGCGCCAATTAATCGGCGCCTAGGCGTTAGGCGCCATTGCGCCGCCGCGAAGAAGGTTTAAACAATCTTTTGAACACTTTTACAACCACTTTCGTAAATAGTTTCTAAGAAATAACTATGGAAACCTTATGTTTTATTACTAAATTTTAAAAAATTTTAATTTTTAATTTTATTTTTAATTAAAAATAATAATAAAATAAATAAAAAAAATTGGCGCCTAGGCGCTAGGCGCCCCCTTGGCGCCTAGGGGGCGCCTAGCGTGTTTTGCAACATTGTATAAAAGATCAAGTTGATTGTTAGATTGGAAAAAATTTAAATGATATTGTGCACAACGATGATATGTATCACTGTGACAATGAAAATAATAAGAATGTTGATAGTTGTTTAGATGATGTTAGTCATAGTGATAAACCAAATGATTCGCTTTTATTTGACATATATTACCCAAGAAATTGATATGCTATTGATTCTAAATTAAGGGTCTGTTTGGGAACCCGAAAAATGATTTCTGGAAATCATTTTCCGGGTTTTGGGTGTTTAGCTAGGCTGGAAAATGAATGGTCAAAAGAAAATGAAGAGAAGTCAAGGGAAAATGAGCCCAAATTTCTAGAAAATGACTTCCCTTTTTTTGGGGAAGTCATTTTACATCTTCTCCAATCTCCACACACTTGCTTCCCTGCAACTCCGCCTCCTCCTTCAACGCAGAGACAACTCCATATCTCCACCAACAATGTTTCCGCCGGAAACAACAGCTGTGGTTTCCGCCGGAAACATTTTTTAACAAAAAAAAAAAAAAAAACGAGAATGAGAAGAAGGAAACCAGAGAGAAGTTCTCTCTGGTTTCTTCCGGCGAGGGAAACCACAGAGAACGTCTCTCTGGTTTCCGGCGAGGGAAACCAGAGAGAATGTCTCTCTGGTGCCGGAAGAAACCAGAGAGAACTTCTCCCTGGTTTCCCTCGCCGGAAACCAGAGAGAAGTGTCTCTGGTTTCCCTCACCGGAAGAAACCAGAGAGAAGTCCTTCTCTCAGGTTTCTTCCGTATTCTTTTTTCTTTTTTTTTTTTTAAGTTTTTTCTTAACTTTTTAATAATTAATATTATTTGGTTTTAAAAAATAAATTTTATTATAATTTTTTTTATTTTAACAAAATAATTAATTAAATAAAATGGTTCATTATACAATTCTATCTCATTTTTCAAAAAATGAACCAAACACACAAAAACTGTTTTCTGCTGTGCTGCCAAACACAAGAAAGGAAAATGTTTTCCGGAAAATGACTCATTTTGCAGAAAACATTTTTCATAAGTCATTTTCCTACTTTCCAAACGGACCCTAATAGATATTCTTGTGAAAGATGGTACTAAAAGAGATTTATCAATAAATAAAGATCCTAAAGATAAATTCTTTAGAAGATTTTCATATGCATTTTACACAAGATATTTGCCACTTTTTAAATGAAATTTTAGATGTATTTTTTATACAATATTTATTATTTCAAATTTTGACACAACTTTTTAAACAACTATTATTTATATATAGAAATTACTTTATAAAAGGGGTCCAAATTAAGATATTGCACAGGACCCCAATTTTTATTGGAACGGCCCTGACTACCTCTTTGTGCCTTTTACCCCTACATCGAGGTAATTTTAAAATATGCAAATAAAATGCACCAGTAGTTGGGTATGACGATGTTTCAAGCTCTAGAAATACACCATTAGCAGGGAGCAGCAACAACATATATTGTTGCAGTTGAGAAAAGACAGAGGACTTCTGCAATAGGAGTAGCAACTACCAATCCTAAGAATGGTGATTTAGGAGTAAAAATGATGCTAATTCCTTGAACTCTGCTTGAAACTAGGGAGAAGATAGTCGAATATAGAAAATTGAAGTAATGGAGAGTTGATGACGAATGACTAAAGCAGCGATGAGTTGTCGATGGAAGACTAACGCAAGAAATCGAGACTCGATGACCAAAAATCAGAGTGAGACTCGGCGACAAAAAATCAGAGCGAGACTCGACGATGAATAATTAGAGCGAGACTCGACGATGAAAAATCAGAGCGAGACTCGACGATGAAAAATCTGAGCGAGACTCGGTGACGAAAAATAAGAGCCAGACTCAGCGACAAAAAATCAGAACGAGACTTGGCGACAAAAAATCAGAGCGAGACTCAGTTACAAAATTAAACGCAAAAGTAGAAGAGAGTCGGCAGTGGAAGATCAAAGAAGCAGAGAATTTGTGATGAAAGATCGAAGAAATAGAGAATCGACGATGAGACCACCGCACGATCATCGCACGGGAGGGGTGCATCATGAGACGGCAGCACGACCGCTGACACAGCTCATAGTACTTGAGCCTGGTGTCTTCGGAGATCTCAGAATCTATGTTTAGGTTGTTGACAACAACGTTGAAATCCTCCAAGTTTTTCACTTGTGAAAACTCAACCACATTCATAGGCTGGGGGCTGTTATCTCTATCACAGCCAGATAATAAGTGGTCTGATGTAGAGACTTCTCTCTCCAGATTCTCACCTTCATGCTGTATTCTGGTTAACTGATCTGCAGCATCTTCAATTCTCAAACATTTTACTCAATATCATCACCTTCTTTCTGTAGTAAACCCTTTGGAATAACAGAAAGTAAAAATTTATGCATGGTTCAGTCCTAATGAATATTACTAAATTAAATGTTGCAAATTAAAAGAAACTAACAAGGAAAACATATATACTAGTTGCAATTGGCTGTGCATAATGACTTAAATCCAGAAGGCTGATAGCACCCACAATATTTGCTGAGTCATTTGCCCGAACAATGTACACCTAAAACAAGGAAAAGGAGTAAAACTGAGGCTAATTCCTTGAAGCTAGGCAGAAGATAAGCTAGGCTCAGCTCAAACAGGTAGTAGAAGTGGGACCGAAACAAAAAAGTAGTAGAGAGTCAGATCGAAGAAGTAGAGAATCCACAATAATGAGACGGCCGCACGATCGTTGCACGGGAGTAGCCCGCTGCCTTAATCAAGATTCTATATATATATATATATATATATATATATATATATATATATATATATAAAGGAAATTCTAGAAGAGGAAAGAAAAACTTGTATATTTAAAATTGAGAATATAATGGATTCGCCTTGATTTCTTTAGCATATTACACCAGCTATTGAATTCAGTACTAATTAGCCACAAATGAATTACAATAGCCATACACATTGAAACAATTTTCCTAATCTACTAGTTTTGCTCAAATCATCCGCTAACAACTTCATACATACATGGTTTATCAACTAATACAATAATTATAACAACGGCTCGTGGGTCGTGGGTTTCATCACAAAGATCGAGATAACTAGCAGTTTTATATATGGCGGAACTCTGGGGATTGAGGGATGGGCTCTGTCTTGCTTTAAGAATCATTATCGAAACAGACTCTGAAGCTTGGTCAATGCGGTGAAGAGTGACGGTTGTGCCTGACCTGAAGCTAAGACCCTTATTCAGGACTGCGAAAATATTCGGGAACAAATTGAGGACTGGGATTATATTTCATCCATACCCTCACTGAAGGCAATCAGTGCTGATTTTCTGGGCAACTTGGGGCAAAACAGTGACTGGAGTACGTAGATGCCAGAGGGGTTGCCACAAGACGCATTTTTTAATTTTTAAGGACTTCAGTCCCTCTGTTACACCTAAAGGAGTGAATGATCAAGAGAAATGAAATTTGAGAAATGATATAGAGCAATTAGGGTAATAAACAACAAAAATTAACTAATTAACTAATTAATTGAGAGGCCTATTTGAATTATTTTTTACTCATTCTACATTTTCAATATATTTATTTTCTAAATTATTACACACACAAACTACAAATAGATTTAAATTACTTCGGTGTAGGGGTAAAAGGCTCAAACAGGTAGTAAAAGTGGGCTCGAACCACAAAAGTAGTTGAGAGTGGGCAATGAAAAATTTAAGTAGTGTTGAGTCAACGATGGTGGATCAAAGCAACGAAGAGTTGAAAATTAAAGGAAGATCGAAGCATTAGAGAGTCGATGGTGGAAGATCGAAGCATTAGAGAGTCGACGGTGGAAGATCGAAGAAGGAGAGAATCTGTGATGAAGGATCAGAGAATGACAATAAGACTGCCGCACCGGAGGAGTGCATCATGAGACAGCAGCGCGGTCATAGCACCAGATGAGTCCACTTGACCCGATCAAGATTCTATATATATATATATATATATATATATATATATATATATATATGTTAGGAATATAGCGAAATAATGCGGAAGCGAAGAATCAAAAATTGAGAATTATAAAAGTTAAATAATAGGGAAAATAATATAAATGACAGAATAAGGCAATTGCTAATTTGGGAGATTATAAAATATATATATTAATCTCTAAATAGAGAATACAAAGAAAATATATATATTAAATATATACTCTACGTGAGAGAAGATAAAGAATTGAATGAATTAAAATTGATGTGATTACAACACTAAATTGCAAAGCTATTTATATACTCAAAATTGAGAGAGTTTTACGGCATGGTAATTGAAGACCAGCAAGACGTGGCATGCGACATTACATGGGAGCAGCATTACGTGGGAGCAGAATATGTTGCATGGACGTGGACAATATTTTGTGGAAGACTAGTTCTGCATGGATTTGAGGCACCAAATGTATTATCTTCTAACAATCTCCACTTTGGATCAAATCTACGGTAGAAATTAACCACGGGAACAGTCGACTAAACTCAAGCACCGCTTGAACTTAGCAATAGGAAGAGCCTCATAATAACAGGATGGATCACCATCAACTTCCTGTGTGACTGAAAGAGCATAAGCAATCATATTGGTTTCATCGTCACTAGCGTACCTAGCAGGTTTTTTAATTGTCCTCCTAGGACGATCCATAGCAATGGAATACTCTCGTTGTGGCTCGACGAGAGGTGCGACGCTAGTAGATGCATCATCTTTAGTATTACCTTCAACGGTAGTAACACTATCAATAGGCCTGAACTCAAACTCCACCTTCTCACCAGTACTTTGCGTCTCATCTGTACTGGGAACTTTTCCAGAAGAACGTAGTGCATTTTCATCAAAAGTGATATCTCGACTCAGAATGATTTTTCGAGAATCAGGAGACCATAGACGATACCCTTTTGACTCAGAGGCATAACTAAGGAAAATGCATTTGACAGCTCTCGGGTTCAATTTACCCGTACTGGAATGAGCATAACCAGGACATCCAAAAACTCTTAAGATAGAGTAGTCAACAGGATTACCTGACCAAACTTCCTCTGGAATTTTGAAATCAAGGGATGAATGTGGAGATCTATTTACCAAATAGCAAGCAGTAGAAACGGCCTCGGCCCAAAAATCACGTCGTTTCCATAACCCAGCATTAGAGAGCATACAACGAGCTCTTTCCAATAGAGTCCTGTTCAAACGTTCGGCAACACCATTCTGCTGGGGTTTACCAGGCAAGGTCTTGTGCCTGGAAATTCCATTTGCCGCACAAAAGTCATTGAAATCTGACTCACAGAACTCCAAGCCATTGTCTGTCCTGAGCTTCTTGACTTTTTTACCTGTCTGAGTCTCAACAAGTATTTTCCATTTCTTGAAAATAGAAAATGCTTGATTTTTATGTTTCAGGAAATAGACCCAGACTTTACGAGAAAAGTCATCAATAATAGACATAAAATATCTACAGCCTCCCATAGACTGGAATTTAGTCGGTCCCCATAAATCGGAATGTATATATTCCAATACATCTTTGGTACGGTGTGTAGCAGTAGAGAAACTAACCCTCTTTTGTTTCCCAAAAATACAATGCTCACAAAATTGTAATTTACCCGTACCTGAACCACCAAGGAGGCCTTTTTTGCTCAGGAGATGCATGCCTTTCTCACTCATATGCCCCAGACGCATATGCCATAATTGAGTGAGATCCGCATCAGACATCGATGAGGATACCGCTACTGAACCCGTCACAGTACTGCCATGCAAGACGTACACGCTTCCAGAATGAGAAGCTTTCATGAGAACAACAGAGCCTTTTATGACCTTCAAAACTCCACCTTCAGCTATGTACTTGTACCCAGAGATTCCAAGGTGCCCAACGATATCAGATTGCGTTTCAAATCAGGAATATACCGCACATTGGTAAGAGTCCTGATAACGTTATCATGAGTTTTAATCTGCACACTTCCAATTCCACTAACCTTGCATTGGGTATCATCACCCATCAAGACAACTCCACCATCAACCGATTCCAGAGAGACGAACCAGTCTTTGTGAGGACACATGTGGAATGTACAACCAGAGTCCAGAATCCACTCGGTTTCGCTCCGTTTGCAACCGGAGCTAACAGATAACAAAACATCGCCTTCTGAATCACTTTCAATAACACTAGCTTCAGCGGACTTCTTTTCTCTCTCTTGCTTGTTTTTCAACTTGAAGCATTCAGTCACATCATGACCATGCTTCTTGCAGTACTTACAGGATTTGTTGGACTTATGTCCTTTGGACTTGGATCTAGAATTTTTATTGCTACTCCCTGATTCAAGTGAACGACCCCTTACAGTCAAGCCTTCACCTTTGTCCTCAGACTTAATTTCAAAGTCAAACTTTTCTTTGGGCAATAGGTTTGACTTAACATTGTCGAAAGTAAGGGTATCACTACTATTACCATACAGCATAATTTCTTTGAAATGCTTGTATGAATTAGGGAGAGAGACAAGCAATAAAACAGCACGATCCTCATCTTCAATTATGACATCAATATTTTCCAAGTCCAATAAAATAGAATTGAATTCATCTAAGTGAGATTTAATAGAAGTACCTTCCGTCATACGGATTGTGTACAGACGCTCCTTCAGGCGTAGCGTGTTCGGCAGAGTTTTGGCCATATAAAGCGTATCCAGCTTGGACCATAAATCTGACGCAGTCGTCTCACTT